>NC_060175.1:100816134-100846134 GCF_021184085.1 Oncorhynchus gorbuscha
CTTGTAGAGATAAAAGGAGAACTGAAACCAGCCTGCTCCTCTGTCCTTGTAGAGATAAAAGGAGAACTGAAACCAGCCTGCTCCTCTGTCCTTGTAGAGATAAAAGGAGACCTGAAACCAGCCTGCTCCTCTGTCCTTGTAGAGATAAAAGGAGAACTGAAACCAGCCTGCTCCTCTGTCCTTGTAGAGATAAAAGGAGACCTGAAACCAGCCTGCTCCTCTGTCCTTGTAGAGATAAAAGGAGAACTGAAACCAGCCTGCTCCTCTGTCCTTGTAGAGATAAAAGGTGAACTGAAACCAGCCTGCTCCTCTGTCCTTGTAGAGATAAAAGGAGACCTGAAACCAGCCTGCTCCTCTGTCCTTGTAGAGATAAAAGGAGACCTGAAACCAGCCTGCTCCTCTGTCCTTGTAGAGATAAAAGGAGACCTGAAACCAGCCTGCTCCTCTGTCCTTGTAGAGATAAAATGAGACCTGAAACCAACCTGTTCCTCTGTCCTTGTAGAGATAAAAGGAGACCTGAAACCAGCCTGCTCCTCTGTCCTTGTAGAGATAAAAGGAGACCTGAAACCAGCCTGCTCCTCAGTCCTTGTAGAGATAAAAGGAGAACTGAAACCAGCCTGCTCCTCTGTCCTTGTAGAGATAAAAGGAGACCTGAAACCAGCCTGCTCCTCTGTCCTTGTAGAGATAAAAGGAGACCTGAAACCAGCCTGCTCCTCTGTCCTTGTAGAGATAAAAGGAGAACTGAAACCAGCCTGCTCCTCTGTCCTTGTAGAGATAAAAGGAGACCTGAAACCAGCCTGCTCCTCTGTCCTTGTAGAGATAAAATGAGACCTGAAACCAGCCTGCTCCTCTGTCCTTGTAGAGATAAAAGGAGACCTGAAACCAGCCTGCTCCTCTGTCCTTGTGGAGATAACAGGAGACCTGAAACCAGCCTGCTCCTCTGTCCTTGTGGAGATAAAAGGAGACCTGAAACCAGCCTGCTCCTCTGTCCTTGTAGAGATAAAAGGAGACCTGAAACCAGCCTGCTCCTCTGTCCTTGTAGAGATAAAATGAGACCTGAAACCAGCCTGCTCCTCTGTCCTTGTAGAGATAAAAGGAGACCTGAAACCAGCCTGCTCCTCTGTCCTTGTAGAGATAAAAGGAGACCTGAAACCAGCCTGCTCCTCTGTCCTTCTGGAGATAAAAGGAGACCTGAAACCAGCCTGCTCCTCTGTCCTTGTAGAGATAAAAGGAGAACTGAAACCAGGCTGCTCCTCTGTCCTTGTGGAGATAAAAGGAGACCTGAAACCAGCCTGCTCCTCTGTCCTTGTAGAGATAAAAGGAGACCTGAAACCAGCCTGCTCCTCTGTCCTTGTAGAGATAAAAGGAGACCTGAAACCAGCCTGCTCCTCTGTCCTTGTGGAGATAAAAGGAGACCTGAAACCAGCCTGCTCCTCTGTCCTTGTAGAGATAAAAGGAGACCTGAAACCAGCCTGCTCCTCTGTCCTTGTAGAGATAAAAGGAGACCTGAAACCAGCCTGCTCCTCTGTCCTTGTAGAGATAAAAGGAGACCTGAAACCAGCCTGCTCCTCTGTCCTTGTAGAGATAAAAGGAGACCTGGAACCAGCCTGCTCCTCTGTCCTTGTAGAGATAAAAGGAGAACTGAACCCAGCCTGCTCCTCTGTCCTTGTAGAGATAAAAGGAGACCTGAAACCAGCCTGCTCCTCTGTCCTTGTAGAGATACAAGGAGAACTGAAACCAGCCTGCTCCTCTGTCCTTGTAGAGATAAAAGGAGACCTGAAACCAGCCTGCTCCTCTGTCCTTGTAGAGATAAAAGGAGAACTGAAACCAGCCTGCTCCTCTGTCCTTGTAGAGATAAAAGGAGACCTGAAACCAGCCTGCTCCTCTGTCCTTGTAGAGATAAAAGGAGAACTGAAACCAGCCTGCTCCTCTGTCCTTGTATAGATAAAAGGAGACCTGAAACCAGCCTGCTCCTCTGTCCTTGTAGAGATAAAAGGAGAACTGAAACCAGCCTGCTCCTCTGTCCTTGTAGAGATAAAAGGAGAACTGAAACCATCCTGCTCCTCTGTCCTTGTAGAGATAAAAGGAGACCTGAAACCAGCCTGCTCCTCTGTCCTTGTAGAGATAAAAGGAGACCTGAAACCAGCCTGCTCCTCTGTCCTTGTAGAGATAAAAGGAGAACTGAAACCAGCCTGCTCCTCTGTCCTTATAGAGATAAAAGGAGACCTGAAACCAGCCTGCTCCTCTGTCCTTGTAGAGATAAAAGGAGACCTGAAACCAGCCTGCTCCTCTGTCCTTGTAGAGATAAAAGGAGACCTGAAACCAGCCTGCTCCTCTGTCCTTGTAGAGATAAAAGGAGACCTGAAACCAGCCTGCTCCTCTGTCCTTGTAGAGATAAAAGGAGACCTGAAACCAGCCTGCTCCTCTGTCCTTGTAGAGATAAAAGGAGACCTGAAACCAGCCTGCTCCTCTGTCCTTGTAGAGATAAAAGGAGACCTGAAACCAGCCTGCTCCTCTGTCCTTGTAGAGATAAAAGGAGACCTGAAACCAGCCTGCTCCTCTGTCCTTGTAGAGATAAAAGGAGACCTGAAACCAGCCTGCTCCTCTGTCCTTGTAGAGATAAAAGGAGACCTGAAACCAGCCTGCTCCTCTGTCCTTGTAGAGATAAAAGGAGACCTGAAACCAGCCTGCTCCTCTGTCCTTGTAGAGATAAAAGGAGACCTGAAACCAGCCTGCTCCTCTGTCCTTGTGGAGATAAAAGGAGAACTGAAAGTCCCACCCTTGGGAGATATGAGGGCCAGGACATGGCTAATGAACTGAACGTTTTCTTCTCAAGATTTGAATCAGACGACTTTGTGTCGGAGGTAAAAACAAACGGAAGCATTATTACAAATGTTTGAGAGAGTTGTTGTTCAACAGTCTGATATTCTACAGTTGTTCAGGGGATGTAACACACACAAAAGCCCAGGGCCCAGACAAGTTAAGTGGGCATGTGTTAAAGCACTGTGCTGAACAACTGGCTGGTGTTTTTACAGACCTTTTCCAAACCTCACTCGACCAGCAACACGTGCCAGTAGCGTGGAAAACCTCACTCGACCAGCAACACGTGCCAGTAGTGTGGAAAACCTCACTCGACCAGCAACACGTGCCAGTAGCGTGGAAAACCTCACTCGACCAGCAACACGTGCCAGTAGCGTGGAAAACCTCACTCGACCAGCAACACATGCCAGTAGCGTGGAAAACCTCACTCGACCAGCAACACGTGGCAGTAGCGTGGAAAACCTCACTCGACCAACAACACATGCCAGTAGCGTGGAAAACCTCACTCGACCAGCAACACGTGCCAGTAGCGTGTGAAAACCTCACTCGACCAGCAACACGTGCCAGTAGCGTGGAAAACCTCACTCGACCTGCAACACGTGCCAGTAGCTTTTGAAAACCTCACTCGACCAGCAAGACGTGCTAGTAGCTTGTGGAAACCTCACTCGACCAGCAACACGTGCCAGTAGCGTGGAAAACCTCACTCGACCAGCAACACGTGCCAGTAGCGTGGAAAACCTCACTCGACCAGCAACACGTGCCAGTAGCGTGGAAAACCTCACTCGACCAGCAGCACGTGCCAGTAGCGTGGAAAACCTCACTCGACCAGCAACACGTGCCAGTAGTGTGTGAAAACCTCACTCGACCAGCAACACGTGCCAGTAGCGTGGAAAACCTCACTCGACCAGCAACACGTGCCAGTAGCGTGGAAAACCTCACTCGACCAGCAACACGTGCCAGTAGCGTGGAAAACCTCACTCGACCAGCAACACGTGCCAGTAGCGTGGAAGACCTCACTTGACCAGCAACACGTGCCAGTAGCGTGGAAAACCTCACTCGACCAGCAACACGTGCCAGTAGCGTGGAAGACCTCATTAATTACAGCCATTCTTAAAGCTTCTAATCCCTCTGTGCTGAATGACTACCGCCCTGTCGCCTTGACATCTGTAGTAATGAAATGCCTTGAGAAACTTGTGAAAAGTCATATTCTCAGCGTCACCCAGAAGCTCCTCGACCCATTTCAGTTTGCCGATCAGCCCAGCAGAGGAGTTGATGATGCCATTCTTACCCTCCTTAACATGGTCTATAGACATCTAGAGGGGGTATTAACATGGTCTATAGACATCTAGAGGGGGTATTAACATGGTCTATAGACATCTAGAGGGGGTAGTCTCCTTAACATGGCCTATAGACATCTAGAGGGGGTATTAACATGGTCTATAGACATCTAGAGGGGGTAGTCTCCTTAACATGGTCTATAGACATCTAGAGGGGGTATTAACATGGTCTATAGACATCTAGAGGGGGTAGTCTCCTTAACATGGTCTATAGACATCTAGAGGGGGTATTAACATGGTCTATAGACATCTAGAGGGGTAGTCTCCTTAACATGGTCTATAGACATCTAGAGGGGGTATTAACATGGTCTATAGACATCTAGAGGGTGTATTAACATGGTCTATAGACATCTAGAAGGTGTATTAACATGGTCTATAGACATCTAGAGGGGGTATTAATATGGTCTATAGACATCTAGAGGGGGTATTAATATGGTCTATAGACATCTAGAGGGGGTATTAATATGGTCTATAGACATCTAGAGGGGTATTAATATGGTCTATAGACATCTAGAGGGTGTATTAACATGGTCTATAGACATCTAGAGGGGTATTAACATGGTCTATAGACATCTAGAGGGGTATTAACATGGTCTATAGACATCTAGAGGGTGTATTAACATGGTCTATAGACATCTAGAGGGGGTATTAACATGGTCTATAGACATCTAGAGGGTGTATTAACATGGTCTATAGACATCTAGAGGGTGTATTAACATGGTCTATAGACATCTAGAGGGTGTATTAACATGGTCTATAGACATCTAGAGGGGGTATTAACATGGTCTATAGACATCTAGAGGGGGTATTAACATGGTCTATAGACATCTAGAGGGTGTATTAACATGGTCTATAGACATCTAGAAGGTGCCAAATCCCATGTCAGGGTTCTGTTTGTTGACTTTTCTTCTGCCTTCAACACAATCCAGCCCTACTGTCATGTTTTGTCATTTATTATCTTGTCTTGTCCCTGTGCTTCCCATTCTATTCGTTTCCCTCTTTCTATCCCTCTCTCTCCCCCTCCCTCTCTCACTCTCTCGCTCTCTCTTCTCTCTATCGTTCCGTTCCTGCTCCCAGCTGTTCCTATTCCCCTAATCATCATTTAGTCTTCCCACACCTGTTCCCGATCCTTTTCCCTGATTAGAGTCCCTATTTCACTCCTTGTTTCCCGTACCTGCCCTGTCGGATCCTCATTTATAATTCACCGTGCTGTGTCAATGTTTTGCCCTGTCGTGTCGTGTTTCCCTCAGATGCTGCGTGGTGAGCAGGTGTCTGAGTCTGCTAGGTTCAAGTGCCTTCCCGAGGCAACCTGCAGTTCTCGATCAAGTCTCCAGTCTGTTCTTGTCTTTACGTGTAGTATTATGCTTTTTGTTTTGTAAAGTTTATTCTGGATTAAATACTCTGTTTTCGCCAAGTCGCTTTTGGGTCCTCATTCACCTGCATGACAGAAGGATCCGACCGAGGAATGGACCCAGCGACTACAGACGCTCGTAACACTGCCGTCGAGATCCAAGGAGCCATGCTCGGCAGACACAAGCAGGAATTGTCTGCTGCTCGCCATGCCGTGGAGAACCTGGCCGCTCAGGTTTCCGACCTCTCTGGACAGTTCCAGAGTCTTCGTCTCATGCCACCTGTTACTTCCTGGCCTGCCGAGCCTCCAGAACCTAGGGTTAATAACCCACCTTGCTACTCCGGGCAGCCCACTGAGTGCCGCTCCTTTCTCACCCAGTGTGAGATTGTGTTCTCTCTCCAACCCAACACATACTCTAGAGAGAGCTCGGGTTGCTTACGTCATTTCACTCCTTACTGGCCGGGCCCGAGAGTGGGCACAGCTATCTGGGAGGCAAGGGCTGATTGTTCTAACAATTACCAGAACTTTAAAGAGGAGATGATTCGGGTTTTTGACCGTTCAGTTTTTGGTGGGGAGGCTTCTAGGGTCCTGGCTTCCCTATGCCAAGGTGATCGATCCATAACGGATTACTCTATAGAGTTTCGTACTCTTGCTGCCTCTAGTGACTGGAACGAGCCGGCGCTGCTCGCTCGTTTTCTGGAGGGACTCCACACAGTGGTCAAAGATGAGATTCTCTCTCGGGAGGTTCCTTCCTGTGTGGACTCTTTGATTGCTCTCGCCATCCGCATAGAACGACGGGTAGATCTTCGTCACCAGGCTCGTGGAAGAGAGCTCGCATCAACGGTGTTTCCCTGCTCCGCATCGCAACCATCTCCCTCCTCTGGCTCTGAGACTGAGCCCATGCAGCTGGGAGGGATTCGCATCTCGACTAAGGAGAGGGAACGGAGGATCACCAACCGCCTGTGCCTCTATTGCGGATTTGATGGACATTTTGTTAATTCATGTCCAGTAAGAGGCCAGAGCCCATCAGTAAGCGGAGGGCTACTGGTGAGCGCTACTACTCAGGTCTCTTCATCTAGATCTTGTACTACTATGTCGGTCCATCTACGCTGGACCGGTTCGGTGCTACATGCAGTGCCTTGATTGACTCTGGGGCTGAGGGTTGTTTCATGGACGAAGCATGGGTTCGGAAACATAACATTCCTTTCAGACAGTTAGACAAGCCTACGCCCATGTTTGCCTTAGATGGTAGTCATCTTCCCAGTATCAAATTTGAGACACTACCTTTAACTCTCACAGTATCTGGTAACCACAGTGAGACTATTTCTTTTTGATTTTTCATTCACCTTTCACACCTGTTGTTTTGGGTCATCCCTGGCTAGTATGTCATAATCCTTCTATTAATTGGTCTTGTAATTCTATCCTATCCTGGAACGTATCTTGTCATGTGAAGTGCTTAATGTCTGCCATCCCTCCCATTTCTTCTGTCCCCACTTCTCAGGAGGAACCTGGCGATTTGACAGGAGTGCCGGAGGAATATCATGATCTGCGCACGGTCTTCAGTCGGTCCCGAGCCAACTCCCTTCCTCCTCACCGGTCGTATGATTGTAGTATTGATCTCCTTCCGGGGACCACTCCTCCTCGGGGTAGACTATACTCTCTGTCGGCTCCCGAACGTAAGGCTCTCGAGGATTATTTATCTGTGTCTCTTGACGCCGGTACCATAGTGCCTTCTTCCTCTCCGGCCGGGGCGGGGTTCTTTTTGTTAAGAAGAAGGACGGTACTCTGCGCCCCTGCGTGGATTATCGAGGGCTGAATGACATAACGGTTAAGAATCGTTATCCGCTTCCCCTTATGTCATCAGCCTTCGAGATTCTGCAGGGAGCCAGGTGCTTTACTAAGTTGGACCTTCGTAACGCTTACCATCTCGTGCGCATCAGAGAGGGGGACGAGTGGAAAACGGCGTTTAACACTCCGTTAGGGCATTTTGAGTACCGGGTTCTGCCGTTTGGTCTCGCCAATGCGCCAGCTGTTTTTCAGGCATTAGTTAATGATGTTCTGAGAGACATGCTGAACATCTTTGTTTTTGTCTATCTTGACGATATCCTGATTTTTTTCACCGTCACTCGAGATTCATGTTCAGCACGTTCGACGTGTTCTACAGCGCCTTTAGAGAATTGTCTCTACGTAAAGGCTGAGAAGTGTTCTTTTCATGTCTCCTCCGTTACTTTTCTCGGTTCCGTTATTTCCGCTGAAGGCATTCAGATGGATTCCGCTAAGGTCCAAGCTGTCAGTGATTGGCCCGTTCCAAGGTCACGTGTCGAGTTGCAGCGCTTTTTAGGTTTCGCTAATTTCTATCGGCGTTTCATTCGTAATTTCGGTCAAGTTGCTGCCCCTCTCACAGCTCTTACTTCTGTCAAGACGTGTTTTAAGTGGTCCGGTTCCGCCCAGGAGCTTTTGATCTTCTAAAAGAACGTTTTACGTCCGCTCCTATCCTCGTTACTCCTGACGTCACTAGACAATTCATTGTCGAGGTTGACGCTTCAGAGGTAGGCGTGGGAGCCATTCTATCCCAGCGCTTCCAGTCTGACGATAAGGTTCATCCTTGCGCTTATTTTCTCATCGCCTGTCGCCATCTGAGCGCAACTATGATGTGGGTAACCGTGAACTGCTCGCCATCCGCTTAGCCCTAGGCGAATGGCGACAGTGGTTGGAGGGGCGACCGTTCCTTTTGTCGTTTGGACAGACCATAAGAACCTTGAGTACATCCGTTCTGCCAAACGACTTAATGCCCGTCAAGCTCGTTGGGCGTTGTTTTTCGCTCGTTTCGAGTTTGTGATTTCTTACCGTCCGGGTAGCAAGAACACCAAGCCTGATGCCTTATCCCGTCTGTTTAGTTCTTCTGTGGCTTCTACTGATCCCGAGGGGATTCTTCCTTATGGGCGTGTTGTCGGGTTGACAGTCTGGGAATTGAAAGACAGGTTAAGCAAGCACTCACGCACACTGCGTCGCCGCGCGCTTGTCCTAGTAACCTCCTTTTCGTTCCTGTTTCCACTCGTCTGGCTGTTCTTCAGTGGGCTCACTCTGCCAAGTTAGCTGGTCATCCCGGTGTTCGAGGCACTCTTGCGTCTATTCGCCAGCGATTTTGGTGGCCGACTCAGGAGCGTGACACGCGCCGTTTCGTGGCTGCTTGTTCGGACTGCGCGCAGACTAAGTCGGGTAACTCTCCTCCTGCCGGTCGTCTCAGACCGCTCCCCATTCCTTCTCGACCATGGTCTCACATCGCCCTAGACTTCTTTACCGGTCTGCCTTTGTCTGCGGGGAAGACTGTGATTCTTACGGTTGTCGATAGGTTCTCTAAGGCGGCACATTTCATTCCCCTCGCTAAACTTCCTTCCGCTAAGGAGACGGCACAAATCATTATCGAGAATGTGTTCAGAATTCATGGCCTCCCGTTAGACGCCGTTTCAGACAGAGGCCCGCAATTCACGTCACAGTTTTGGAGGGAGTTCTGTCGTTTGATTGGTGCGTCCGTCAGTCTCTCTTCCGGGTTTCATCCCCAGTCTAACGGTCAAGCAGAGAGGCCAATCAGACGATTGGTCGCATACTACGCAGCCTTTCTTTCAGAAACCCTGCGTCTTGGGCAGAACAGCTCCCCTGGGCAGAATACGCTCACAACTCGCTTCCTTCGTCTGCTACCGGGTTATCTCCGTTTCAGAGTAGTCTGGGTTACCAGCCTCCTCTATTCTCTTCCCAGCTTGCCGAGTCCAGCGTTCCCTCCGCTCAAGCGTTTGTCCAACGTTGTGAGCGCACCTGGAGGAGGGTGAGGTCTGCACTTTGCCGCTACAGGGCACAGACTGTGAGAGCCGCCAATAAACGCAGGATTAAGAGTCCTAGGTATTGTTGCGGCCAGAGAGTGTGGCTTTCCACTCGCAACCTTCCTCTTACGACAGCTTCTCGTAAGTTGACTCCGCGGTTCATTGGTCCGTTCCGTGTCTCCCAGGTCGTCAATCCTGTCGCTGTGCGACTGCTTCTTCCGCGACATCTTCGTCGCGTCCATCCTGTCTTCCATGTCTCCTGTGTTAATAATTTTGCACGCCCAATTTTTCAGTTTTTGATTTGTTAAAAAAGTTTGAAATATCCAATAAATGTCGTTCCACTTCATGATTGTGTCCCACTTGTTGTTGATTCTTCACAAAAAATACAGTTTTATATCTTTATGTTTGAAGCCTGAAATGTGGCAAAAGGTCGCAAAGTTCAAGGGGGCCAAATACTTTCGCAAGGCACTGTAGCTGCGTGTCTCTGACTGTAGCCAAATATCGGTACTGGGGACGGTTCACAGTAACAGTAGCTGTGTGTCTCTGACTGTAGCCAGATATCGGTACCAGGGACGGTTTACAGTAACAGTAGCTGGGTGTCTCTGACTGTAGCCAGATATCAGTACCGGGGACGGTTTACAGTAACAGTAGCTGGGTGTCTCTGGCTGTAGCCAGATATCGGTACCGGGGACGGTTTACAGTAACAGTAGCTGTGTGTCTCTGACTGTAGCCAGATATCAGTACCGGGGACGGTTTACAGTAACAGTAGCTGGGTGTCTCTGACTGTAGCCAGATATCAGTACCGGGGACGGTTTACAGTAACAGTAGCTGGGTGTCTCTGGCTGTAGCCAGATATCGGCATCGGGGACGGTTTACAGTAACAGTAGCTGGGTGTCTCTGACTGTAGCCAGATATCGGCATCGGGGACGGTTTACAGTAACAGTAACTGGGTGTCTCTGACTGTAGCCAGATATCGGCATCGGGGACGGTTTACAGTAACAGTAACTGGGTGTCTCTGACTGTAGCCAGATATCGGTACCAGGGACGGTTTACAGTAACAGTAGCTGTGTGTCTCTGACTGTAGCCAGATATCGGTACCAGGGACGGTTTACAGTAACAGTAGCTGTGTGTCTCTGACTGTAGCCAGATATCGGCATCGGGGACGGTTTACAGTAACAGTAACTGGGTGTCTCTGACTGTAGCCAGATATCGGTACCTGGGACGGTTTACAGTAACAGTAGCTGTGTGTCTCTGGCTGTAGCCAGATATCGGTACCAGGGACGGTTTACAGTAACAGTAGCTGTGTGTCTCTGACTGTAGCCAGATATCGGTACCAGGGACGGTTTACAGTAACAGTAGCTGTGTGTCTCTGACTGTAGCCAGATATCGGTACCGGGGACGGTTTACAGTAACAGTAGCTGTATCGGTACCAGGGACGGTTTACATTGTGTGGAAGAGAGAAGGAAGTCTCACTCATCAGACATTCATTCCTCTCACATTGTTGGAACATCAGGTGGATAGAGACAGCATCAATACCAGAGGGAACAATGGGCCAATTTCATCTCTACAGGAGATGGACTGCGTCATAAATGGCACCTTATTCCCTATATGGCCCATAGCGCTCTGGTCAAACGTAGTGCACTATGTAGGGATTAGGGTACCATTTGGCACTCATTCATGGTAATTGAATTCACGTAAATATAGTCAGACAGGCCAGCTAACTCTCTCTCCTCTGCTCTCATCCTTCTAGATCTATCGGCTGCCTTCGATACTGTGAACCATCAGATCCTCCTCTCCACCCTCTCCGAGTTGGGCATCTCCGGCGCGGCCCACGCTTGGATTGCGTCCTACCTGACATGTCGCTCCTACCAGGTGGCGTGGCGAGAATCTGTCTCCTCACCACGTGCTCTCACCACTGGTGTCCCCCAGGGCTCTGTTCTAGGCCCTCTCCTATTCTCGCTATACACCAAGTCACTTGGCTCTGTCATAACCTCACATGGTCTCTCCTATCATTGCTATGCAGACGACACACAACTAATCTTCTCCTTTCCCCCTTCTGATGACCAGGTGGCGAATCGCATCTCTGCATGTCTGGCAGACATATCAGTGTGGATGACGGATCACCACCTCAAGCTGAACCTCGGCAAGACGGAGCTGCTCTTCCTCCCGGGGAAGGACTGCCCGTTCCATGATCTCGCCATCACGGTTGACAACTCCATTGTGTCCTCCTCCCAGAGCGCTAAGAACCTTGGTGTGATCCTGGACAACACCCTGTTGTTCTCAACCAACATCAAGGCGGTGGCCCGTTCCTGTAGGTTCATGCTCTACAACATCCGCAGAGTACGACCCTGCCTCACACAGGAAGCGGCGCAGGTCCTAATCCAGGCACTTGTCATCTCCCGTCTGGATTACTGCAACTCGCTGTTGGCTGGGCTCCCTGCCTGTGCCATTAAACCCCTTCAACTCATCCAGAACGCCGCAGCCCGTCTGGTGTTCAACCTTCCCAAGTTCTCTCACGTCACCCCGCTCCTCCGTTCTCTCCACTGGCTTCCAGTTGAAGCTCGCATCCGCTACAAGACCATGGTGCTTGCCTACGGAGCTGTGAGGGGAACGGCACCTCAGTACCTCCAGGTTCTGATCAGGCCCTACACCCAAACAAGGGCACTGCGTTCATCCACCTCTGGCCTGCTCGCCTCCCTACCACTGAGGAAGTACAGCTCCCGCTCAGCCCAGTCAAAACTGTTCGCTGCTCTGGCCCCCCAATGGTGGAACAAACTCCCTCACGACGCCTGGACAGCGGAGTCAATCACCACCTTCCGGAGACACCTGAAACCCCACCTCTTTAAGGAATACCTAGGATAGGATAAGTATTCCCTCTCACCCCCCCCTCCTTTAAGATTTAGATAAACTATTGCAAAGTGACTGTTCCACTGGATGTCATAAGGTGAATGCACCAATTTGTAAGTCGCTCTGGATAAGAGCGTCTGCTAAATGACTTAAATGTACATGTAAATGTAATATTAGTTAGTGTGGATATGGTTTAATTGAATTCATATCCAAGTATTGTCAACTCCTCATTTGCAATTGCAACAGGTGGGATTATTAGTAACCATTTCTAGCATTACACTTATAATCAATTAATTTGCTTTGTGCTAAAATGTATGCTAATTAACATAGAACATGTTTCTCAGTTATCAACTGATGAACCCTTGAGGTTCAGAGTCTGGGTGATGGTGATCGTACGTCAGGCTAGTAAACGCCAGTTGGACTTTTCTAAATAGCTTTCTCAGGAGTCCTTAAAACATTAAATAACACGAATTACAATTTCATACTCATGTCATAACACTAGCTAGCTAGCTGGCTAATGTCAGCTAGTCAGCTAATTTGCTAAATAGCGATTTTCATAAATTCAATTCACGACAAAAAAAATATGCACAATCGTTTGTCTCTACATTAACTAACATATTCCTCTCAGTTGTATTCTTTTTGCTTGACTCGTTATGACTTTATAATTACTTACACATTTTTGCTTCCACCTTAATGTTTTATCAAACACCTTTGCTGAAGAAAGTCACCAGAGACGGATGGCTCACGTCAAATTCGTCATTGGAACCACTCAAAATATGATTGGTCATATAAAAACCTTGGGACCCAAATGCATAATGAGCGCTCTAACTCCCCCTTGTGGTGGTCTGGAGAAAATTGAAGCCGTGACGCTGGGTACCTCTATCTCCCCCTGGTGGTGGTCTGGAGGAATGAAACCGTGACGCTGGGTACCTCTAACTCCCCCTTGTGGTGGTCTGGAGCAATGAAGCCATGACGCTGGGTACCTCTAACTCCCCCTTGTGGTGGTCTGGAGCAATGAAGCCGCGACGCTGGGTACCTCTAACTCCCCCTTGTGGTGGTCTGGAGGAATGAAGCCGTGACGCTGGGTACCTCTAACTCCCCCTGGTGGTGGTCTGGAGGAATGAAGCCGTGACGCTGGGTACCTAATAATAATAATAATACCTCTAACTCCCCCTGGTGGTGGGCTGGAGGAATGAAGCTGTGACGCTGGGTACCTCTAACTCCCCCTGGTGGTAGCATGGAGGAATGAAGCCATGACGCTGGGTACCTCTAACTCCCCCTTGTGGTGGTCTGGAGCAATGAAGCCGTGACGCTGGGTACCTCTAACTCCCCCTGGTGGTGGTCTGGAGCAATGAAGCCGTGACGCTGGGTACCTCAAAGTCCCGCGGTGTAAATGAAGAACCGCTGTATGAGCTTTAACTCACCAATGTGAAGAGGACTACATTATATGTTATTGTAATGGAGTGACGCCAGTTTGATTATTGCTGTTGGTGTTGGTTATCAAGGTCTTTGCTTTGAGGAGGAGTTTGTCTAGCCGTTAAGATTCATGAATGTTAGATGTAGTTTGTTGTTTTTTTTACACTGGATTCTTTAAAGAAAATCTGTCAGAATTAACTGTGAAGTTAAAGTAACAGCAAGCCAAGGCCTCTGATTGGTGTTGTGATGATTGACTCACAGAATAGTCTATTCAGGTGTTGTGGAACATGCTGCCTGCTAGAGAGAACAGTCTATTCAAGATGTTGGGGAACGTGCTGCCTGCTTGAGAGAACAGTCTATTCAAGATGTTGGGGAACGTGCTGCGTCCTCGAGAGAACAGTCTATTCAAGATGTTGTGGAACATGCTGCCTCCTAGAGAGAACAGTCTATTCAGGTGTTGGGGAACTTGCTGCCTGCTAGAGAGAACAGTCTATTCAGATGTTGTGGAACATGCTGCCTCCTAGAGAGAACAGTCTATTCAAGATGTTGGGGAACATGCTGCCTCCTAGAGAGAACAGTCTATTCAGGTGTTGTGGAACGTGCTGCCTCCTAGAGAGAACAGTCTATTCAGGTGTTGGGGAACATGCAGCCTCCTTGAGAGACCAGTCTATTCAGGTGTTGTGGAACGTGCTGCCTGCTAGAGAGAACAGTCTATTCAAGATGTTGGGGAACGTGCTGCCTGCTAGAGAGAACAGTCTATTCAAGATGTTGGGGAACATGCTGCCTCCTAGAGAGAACAGTCTATTCCGGTGTTGTGGAACATGCTGCCTGCTAGAGAGAACAGTCTATTCCGGTGTTGTGGAATATGCTGCCTGCTAGAGAGAACAGTCTATTCAAGATGTTGGGGAACGTGCTGCCTCCTAGAGAGAACAGTCTATTCAAGATGTTGGGTAACATGCTGCCTGCTAGAGAGAACATTCTATTCAAGATGTTGGGTAACATGCTGCCTGCTAGAGAGAACATTCTATTCAAGATGTTGGGGAACATGCTGCCTCCAAGAGAGAAGTGTCTATTCCGATGTTGTGGAACGTGCTGCGTCCTCGAGAGAACAGTCTATTCAGGTGTTGGGGAACGTGCTGCCTCCTAGAGAGAACAGTCTATTCAGGTGTTGGGGAACATGCAGCCTCCTAGAGAGACCAGTCTATTCAGGTGTTGTGGAACATGCTGCCTGCTAGAGAGAACAGTAAATGCAAGATGTTGGGGAACATGCTGCCTCCTAGAGAGAACAGTCTATTCAAGATGTTGGGGAACGTGCTGCCTACTAGAGAGAACAGTAAATGCAAGATGTTGGGGAACGTGCTGCCTGCTATAGAGAACAGTCTATTCAAGATGTTGGGGAACGTGCTGCCTGCTAGAGAGAACAGTCTATTCAAATGTTGGGAAACGTGCTGCCTGCTAGAGAGAACAGTCTATTCAAGATGTTGGGGAACATGCTGCCTCCTAGAGAGAACAGTAAATTCAAGATGTTGGGGAACTTGCTGCCTCCTAGAGAGAACAGTCTATTCAAGATGTTGGGGAACGTGCTGCCTACTAGAGAGAACAGTCTATTCAAGATGTTGGGGAACATGCTGCCTGCTAGAGAGAACAGTCTATTCAAGATGTTGGGGAACATGCTGCCTCCTAGAGAGAACAGTCTATTCCGGTGTTATGGAACATGCTGCCTCCTAGAGAGAACAGTCTATTCCAGTGTTGTGGAATGTGCTGCCTGCTAGAGAGAACAGTCTATTCCGGTGTTGTGGAACATGCTGCCTGCTAGAGAGAAGAGTCTATTCCGATGTTGTGGAACGTGCTGCCTGCTAGAAAGAACGGTCTATTCAAGATGTTGGGGAACATGCTGCCTCCTAGAGAGAACAGTCTATTCAAGATGTTGGGGAACGTACTGCCTGCTAGAGAGAACAGTCTATTCACGATGTTGGGGAACATGTTGCCTCCTAGAGAGAACAGTCTATTCAGGTGTTGTGGAACGTGCTGCCTCCTAGAGAGACCAGTCTATTCAAGATGTTGGGGAACGTGCTGCCTGCTAGAGAGAACAGTCTATTCAAGATGTTGGGGAACATGCTGCCTCCTAGAGAGAAGAGTCTATTCCGATGTTGTGGAACATGCTGCCTGCTAAAGAGAACAGTCTATTCAGATGTTGTGGAACGTGCTGCCTGCTCGAGAGAACAGTCTATTCCGATGTTGTGGAACATGCTGCCTGCTTGAGAGAACAGTCTATTCAGGTGAATACAGTGCCTTTGGAAAGTACTCAGAGCCCTTGACTTTTTCTACATTTTGTTCTAAAATGTATTAAATCGTTTTTCCCCCTCATCAATCTTAACACAATACTTCATAATGATAAAACAAAAATAGTTTTTTAGACATTTCTGCTAATTTATTACTAATGAAAAACAGAAGTATTACATTTACATAAGTATTCAAAGCCTTTACTAAGTACTTTGTTGACGCACCGTTGGCAATGATTACAGCATCGAGTCTTCTTGGGTATGACACTACAAGCTTGGCACACCTGTATTTGGGGAGTTTCTCCCATTCTTCTCTGCAGATCATCTCAAGCTTTGTCAGGTTGGATGGGGAGAGTTGCTGCACAGCTATTTTCAGGTCTCTCCAGAGATGTTTAATCGGGTTCAAGTCTGGACTCTTGGACACTCAAGGACATTCAGAGACTTGTCCCAAGCCACTCCTGTGTTGTCTTGGCTGTGTGGTTAGGGTCGTTGTCCTGTTGGAAGGTGAACCTTCGCTCCAGTCTGAGGTCCTGAGCGCTCTTGAGCAGATTTTCATCAAGGACCTTCGTAATTGATTGCTCCGTTCATTGTTGCCTCAATCCTGACTAGTCTCCCAGTCCCTGCTGCTGAAAGACATCTCCACAGCATGATGCCGCCACCACCATGCTTCACCGTAGGAATGGTTCCAGGTTTCCTCCATTCGTGACGCTTGGCATTCAGGCTAAAGAGTTCAATCTTGGTTTCATCAGACCAGAGAATCTTCTTCCATTTAAGAATGATGGAGGACATTGTGTTCTTGGGGAACTTCAATGGTACCCTTCCCCAGATCTGTGCCTCGACACATTCCTGTCTCGGAGCGCTGCGGAAAATTCCTTCAACCTCATGGCATGGTTTTCACACTGTCAACTGTGGGTGTGTGCTTTTCCAAATCATGTCCAATCAATTGAATTTACCACAGGTGGACACCAATCAAGTTGTAGAAACATCTCAAGGATGATCAATGGAAACAGGATGCACCTGAGATCAATTTTGAGTCTCATAGCATAGGGTCTGAATAATTATGTAAATAAGGTATTTCTGTTTTATATTTTTAATACATTTGCTAATATATCGATACATTATTGTTTCACTTAGTCATTACGGGGTATTTTGTGTAGATTGCTGAGATTTCTTATTTATTTAATCCATTTTAGAATAAGTCTGTAACGTAAGAAAATGCTTTCCGAAGGCAATGTGTGCCTGACACGACACCATATCATGTAAATATGCTGCTTGATGATGGATGGATGGATTGACTAATAGATTGATTGATTGACTAATTGATTGATTGATTGACTAATTGATTGATTGATTGATTGGTGTCTTGATGATGGATGGATTGATTGATTGAATAATTGATTGATTGATTGATTGGCTAATTGATTGGTTGCTTGATGATGGCCAATCAATTGATTGGTTGCTTGATGATGGATTGATTGATTGATTGATAATGACTTGATTGATTGATTGGTAGCGTGATAATTAATTGATTGATTGGTTGGTTGATGATGGATTGATTGGCTGATTGGTTGGTTGCTGATGGATTGATTGCCTGATTGGTTGCTTGATGATGGATTGACTGGCTGATTGGTTGGTTGATGATGGATTGATTGTCAACTGTCAGAGCAGCTCACAGATTACTGCACCCGTACATAGCCCACTTATAATTTAGCCCAAACAACTACCTCTTTCCCAAATGTATTTAATTAATTAATTTATTTTGCTCCTTTGCACCCCATTATTTTTATTTCTACTTTGCACATTCTTCCATTGCAAAACTACCATTCCAGTGTTTTACTTGCTATATTGTATTTACTTTGCCACCATTGCCTTTTTTGCCTTTACCTCCCTTATCTCACCTCATTTGCTCACATTGTATATAGAGACTTGTTTATACTGTATTATTGACTGTATGTTTGTTTTACTCCATGTGTAACTCTGTGTCGTTGTATCTGTCGAACTGCTTTGCTTTATCTTGGCCAGGTCGCAATTGTAAATAAGAACTTGTTCTCAACTAGCCTACCTGGTTAAATAAAGGTGTTCTCAACTTGCCTACCTGGTTAAATAAAGGTGAAATAAAAAATATAAAAAAATTGGCTGATTGGTTGGTTGCTGATGGATTGATTGGCTGATTGGTTGGTTGATGATGGATTGATTGGCTGATTGGTTGGTTGATGATGGATTGATTGGCTGATTGGTTGGTTGATGATGGATTGATTGGCTGATTGGTTGGTTGATGATGGATTGATTGGCTGATTGGTTGGTTGATGACGGATTGATTGGCTGATTGGTTGGTTGATGTTGGATTGATTGACTGATTGGTTGCTTAATTATGAATTGGGGACCTGTAGATCCAGTTAGTATTTCTCCTGTTTCATTAATGGTAAGCTCTCTGTGTATTGCCTGTAAACCTCATAAGTATATACAGTATGAACCATATGAATAAACATGAGCAGTAATAAGACACACAGACCCAGAGAGACTCGATGAACCATGACTTTATGTGGTCCCGTCCCAAATGGGTACCCTATTCCCTATTTAGTACACTACTCTTGACCAGAAATAGTGCACTGTGAAGGGAATAGTGTGCCATTTGGGATGCACATGTGAGAGGAGTTGGCATTGGAAGGAATTGTTTTGAAGTAGACTGCTAAGGCCTTGGGGATTGAAGCTTAACGAATCCGTTTGTTTCCTATTGTTTATGGCAATTGTTATACAAGTCTCTCTCTGTGTGTGTGTGTGTGTGTGTGTGTGCGTGCGTGCGTGCGTGCGCGCGCGTGCGTGCGTGCGTGCGTGCGTGTGTGTGTGTGTGTGTGCGTGCGTGCGTGCGTGCGTGCGTGCGTGTGTGTGTGTGTGTGTGTGTGTGTGTGTTTTGCTGGGACTCTCTGGGAGTGGTCTGAGTGGGGAGGGGAAAACTGAAACTAGCCGTTATTGGCAGAGAGGTTTGGAACTCTTTCTTATTGGTCTATTTTCTAACTGATGTCACCAGGCAGGCCAACACTCCATCCCACCAAAACAGGCAGACATTTCAGGTGCTCTTTTCAAACAGCTCTTATCAAAAGGTCATTATCATAATTATCATAATGAATTATTCCAACCTCATAGAGTGTAAATATATATAAAACAGGAAAATCACATTTTTGCATTGTCACACACTTGGGAAAGGCTCCTCAAATGGATAACGTTTTAGTTTATTGCTAAAGCAGCTTCTTAGGAGGGGAAGCATTTGAGGGTAGGGGTTATGGATGTGTATTTGGTAGTCAGTTGTGTAAATTGAAAGTATTGATATTACTGGTAAAGTCAAGTTTAGCTAGGATTCAGGAATGTGTTTTGGTGTGTAGCCAGCTATTACTGTAGCATGACACACAAATATGCACAAAAAAAAGAGAGAGTTTCATTTTTGTTTAAAAAAACATGTTTTTTTTACTACACTATTGATTAAAAAATAAATAACATTTACCCATTTCATAATGTAATTTTGAATGCATCATAAGAATCATTACATAATGCGAGTTATTCATTCAGCATATTTATTACATTACTGACAATGTATTACATTATCTGCGTTTATGACATTATAAATGCAAAGGTGATTACATTATTAGCAGCCATTTCATTACCAGTTGCTACAAGGCCTTAAAGCTAACAAACGTCACATCATTAACAGCCATTGAACTCAGTAGCTGTTTTAAAATCCCCAACGGCCTCATGATAACATCCCCGAACAGTTGATTTCCTGTCCTGCTGCTCAGTTCAGAAGGATGACTGTATCTCTGATGTGTCTGGGTGGTTAAATATATAATCTACTGAATAATTATTAACATGACCATGCTTAAAGAGATATTCAATGTCTGATTTGTTATTGTTACCCATCTTAGAAAAACAGTGGTTAGGAGTTGGAGTTACCGGTTACTGCCTAGAAAGAATTGACACTCTCAGCCCTGTCCCTTTCTCTCTCCCATTGCTGCTCTACTCACTCTGTCAGGGCTTTGTCATTACTTCAGAGATCTAAGAGTACCCTCTAGTGGTGGCATTTGGCATTACAGTGGATGCACATTATCATACAGGCATATGGTCACACTACTACAGTAATGTAACCAGTGGTTGTTGATGACAGATAATCTAATCAGGTAAGAGCAACCAGTTGCCAATGATAATATTAGCTGTTTTGTAACTCTGGCAAAAGTATTTCAATGCAGAAATAGTGGTGCACTGTCCCTTTAAGGAGCTCTATATAGATGTGATGGCTCTATATATGTCTCTGTCCCTTTAAGGAGCTCTATATCGATATGATGGCTCTATATAGATATGATGGCTCTATATATGGCTCTGTCCCTTTAAGGAGCTCTATATAGATATGATGGTTCTATATATATATGTCTCTGTCCCTTTAAGGAGCTCTATATAGATATGATGGCTCTATATATGGCTCTGTTCCTTTAAGGAGCTCTATATAGATATGATGGCTCTATATATGGCTCTGTCCCTTTAAGGAGCTCTATATAGATATGATGGCTCTATATATGTCTCTGTTCCTTTAAGGAGCTCTATATAGATATGATGGCTCTATATAGATATGATGGCTCTATATATGGCTCTGTTCCTTTAAGGAGCTCTATATAAATATGATGGCTATATATATGGCTCTGTTACTTTATAGAGCCATCTATATAGATATGATGGCTCTATATATGGCTCTGTTCCTTTAAGGAGCCCTATATAGATATGATGGCTCTATGTATAGCTCTGTCCCTTTAAGGAGCTCTATATAGATATGATGGCTCTATGTATGGCGTTGTCCCTTTAAGAAGCGTTCTATATAGATATGATGGCTCTATGTATGGCTCTGTTCCTTTAAGGAGCCCTATATAGATATGATGGCTCTATGTATAGCTCTGTCCCTTTAAGGAGCTCTATATAGATATGATGGCCCTATGTATGGCTCTGTCCCTTTAAGGAGCTCTATATAGATATGATGGCTCTATGTATAGCTCTGTCCCTTTAAGGAGCTCTATATAGATATGATGGCTCTTTATATGGCTCTGTCCCTTTAAGAAGCGTTCTATATAGATATGATGGCTCTATGTATAGCTCTGTCCCTTTAAGGAGCTCTATATTGATATGATGGCTCTATATATGGCTCTGTTCCTTTAAGGAGCTCTATATAGATATGATGGCTCTATATATGGCTCTGTCCCTTTAAGGAGCTCTATTTAGATATGATGGCTCTATATATGGCTCTGTTCCTTTAAGGAGCTCTATATAGATATGATGGCTCTATATATGTCTCTGTCCCTTTAAGGAGCTCTATATCGATATGATGGCTCTATGTATGGCTCTGTCCCTTTAAGGAGCTCTATATAGATATGATGGCTCTATATATGGCTCTGTTCCTTTAAGGAGCTCTATATAGATATGATGGCTCTATATATGTCTCTGTCCCTTTAAGGAGCTCTATATAGATATGATGGCTCTATGTATGGCTCTGTCCCTTTAATGAGCTCTATATAGATATGATGGCTCTATATATGGCTCTGTTCCTTTAAGGAGCTCTATATAAATATGATGGCTATATATATGGCTCTGTTACTTTATAGAGCCATCTATATAGATATGATGGCTCTATATATGGCTCTGTTCCTTTAAGGGGCCCTATATAGATATGATGGCTCTATGTATAGCTCTGTCCCTTTAAGGAGCTCTACATAGATATGATGGCTCTATGTATGGCTCTGTCCCTTTAAGGAGCTCTATATAGATATGATGGCTCTTTATATGGCTCTGTCCCTTTAAGAAGCGTTCTATATAGATATGATGGCTCTATGTATGGCTCTGTTCCTTTAAGGAGCTCTATATTGATATGATGGCTCTATATATGGCTCTGTTCCTTTAAGGAGCTCTATATAGATATGATGGCTCTATATATGGCTCTGTCCCTTTAAGGAGCTATATTTAAGCAATAAGGGGGTTTGGAATATGGTCAATATACCACGGCTAAGGGGTATTCTTATGCATGACGCAACATGGAGTGCCTGGATACAGCCTTAGCCATTGTATATTGGCAATATATCACAGGTGCCTTATTGCGAATATAAACTGGTTGCCAACGTAATTAGCGCAGTAAAAATTAATGTTTTGTCAAACCTGTGGTATACGGTCTGATATACCACGGCTGTCAGCCAATCAGCATTCAGGGCTCGAACCACCCAGTTTATATATAGATACGATGGCTCTATATATGACTCTGTTCCTTTCATGACTGGTCGTACATAAAGGCAGAGAGAAAGAGAGAGAGAGAGAGAGAGAGAGAGAGAGAGAGAGAGAGAGAGAGAGAGAGAGAGAGAGAGAGAGAGAGAGAGGGAGGGAGAGGGAGAGGGAGTGAGAGAAAGGGAGGGAGAGGGAGTGAGAAAGGGAGGGAGAGAGAGAGAGAGAGAGAGAGAGAGAGAGAGAGAGAGAGAGAGAGAGAGAGAGAGAGAGAGAGAGAGAGAGAGAGAGAGAGAGAGAGAAAGGGGGTGAGAGTGAGGGGGAGGGAGGGAGATATAGAAAGGGAAAGGGGGAGAGAGAGAGCGAGAGAGATAGAGAGAGAGAGTTAGAGATAGAAAAGGAGAGAGAGAGAGAGAAAGAGAGAGGGGACTGAGAGAGAGAGATAAAGAGAGTGAGAGAGAGAGAGCGAATGGGGGTGAGGCCCGGGTTGCCATGGTAATCATTGTATGTTCCTCCTCTGTGATTGGATCGGATAGAGTGAGCAAGTATCTGCTATTTCTGTCATTACTAGACACCTCAGACCCAACAGGCAAACACGCTCAGTCACAGGATCACACAAGTACACGCACACATGCATACACACAAAAAAAAAATCATATTTTCCCTAACCCCAAAACCTATCCCTAGCTCCTAACCCTATCTCCTACACCCTAACCCTAAACGTAATTATAACCCTAACACTAATTCTGGTCCCCAAAAGTATAGTTAAACATGTCCACACACACACACACACACACACACACACACACACACACACACACACACACACACACACACACACACACACACACACACACACACACACACACACACACACACACACACACACACACACACACACACACACACACACACACACACACACACACACACACACACACACAATGTCTCTGAATCATATATTGATTAGTTTACAGAAAGCAGCGACAAACATGATTAATAATGTAACTGGTTGATTCAGTAATTGACTGGCCATTGGGGGCAAGCCACAGGGTTCACGTCTTCATCGGTCTATGTGTGTGTTGTTTTCATGGCCAGCAAGAGAGCAGCCCTTTATTGTTGAGACTGGCCGCTTGGGAATACAAGGAGGAGCAGGACAAGACACCGTCAAATGTAGATTAGGGTTAAGGCATCACATGTGTCTACATTAGGAGGTATCCTTTTCAATTCCATCAGGAGGGATAGGTAGGGATGGGATGAATGTATTGCGGAGAGAATCCAATCCCAGGAATGTAATGTCATGATAAAGACACATGTGATACGCCATCCAGTATACCAAAGGATTTTTCTATATCCAATCAAATCACATGCTATTGGTCACATACACATGGTTAGCAGATGTTGTTGGTTACATACACATGTTTAGCAGATGGTACTGTGGGTGTAGCGAAATGCTTGTGTTCCTAGCTCCAACAGTGTACAGTTGAAGTCGGAAGTTTACCTACACCTTAGACAAATACATTTAAACTCAGTTTTTCACAATTCCTGACATTTAATCCTAGTAAAAAAATCCCTGTTTTAGGTCAGTTAGGATCACCACTTTATTTTAAGAATGTGAAATAAATATTTTAAGAATGTCAGAATAATAGTAGAGAGAATTATATTTATTTCAGCTTTTATTTCTTTCATCACATTCCCAGTGGGTCAGAAGTTTACATACACTCAAATAGTATTTGGTAGCATTACCTTTAAATAGTTTAACTTGAGTCAAACGTTTCTGGCAGCCTTCCTGTCATGTTTTGTCATAGATTGTCATGTCTTGTCCCTGTGCTTTCTCTTCTATTCGTTTCCCCCTGCTGGTCTTATTAGGTTCTTTCCCTCTCTCTCTCTCTCTCTCTCTCTCTCTCTCTCTCTCTCTCTCTCTCTCTCTCTCTCTCTCTCTCTCTCTCTCTCTCTCTCTCTCTCTCTCTCTCTCTCTCTCTATCGTTCCGTTCCTGCTCCCAGCTGTTCCTCATTCTCCTAACTTCCGCGTTTACTCTTTCACACCTGTCCCCTATTTTGCCCTCTGATTAGAGTCCCTATTTCTCCCTCTGTTTCCGCTTCTGTCCTTGTCAAATCCTTGTTTGCTGTACTGTGTTCTTGTTCCGTCCTGTCGTGTTTTTGCCTTCATCAGATGCTGCGTGTGAGCAGGTGTCTCTGTCAGCTACGGCCTGCGCCTACCCGAAGCGACCTGCAGTCTGTGGCCGCTTCTCCTGTCCTTCCCCTCTACAGACTAGAGGATTTCTGTTATGGATTCAGGATTTGTCGTTTTCTGTTTTGGACTTGAATAAACTCTGTTTCTGTTAAGTCACTTTTGGGTCCTCACTTCACCAGCATAACACTTCCACAAGCTTCCCACAAGAAGTTGGGTGAATTTTGGCCCATTCCTCCTGACAGAGCTGGTGTAACCGAGTTAGGTTTGTAGGCCTCCTTGCTTGCACACGCTTTATCAGTTCTGCCCACAAATGTTTGATAGGATTGAGGTTAGGGTTTTGTGATGGCCACTCCAATACCTTGACTTTATTGTCTTGAAACCATTTACCACAACTTTGGAAGTATGCTTGGACTCATTGTCCATTTGGAAAACCCATTTGTGACCAAGCTTTAACTGATGTCTTGAGATGTTGCTTCAATATATCCACATAATGTTCTTGCCTCATGATGCCATCTATTTTGTGAAGTGCACCAGTCCCTCCTGCAGCAAAGCACCCCCACAACATGATGTTGCCACCCCCATGCTTCATGGTTGGGATGGGGTTCTTCGGCTTGCAAGCCTCCCCCTTTTCCCTCCAAACATAACGATTTTCATTATGGCCAAACAGATCTATTTTTGTTTAATCAGACCAGAGGACATTTCTCCAAAAAGTATGATCTTCGTCCCCATGTGCAGTTGCAAACCGTGGTTAAAAAAAATGCTGTTTTTATGGCGGTTTTGGAGCAGTGGCATCTTCCTTGCTGAGTGGCCTTTCAGGTAATGTCGATATAGGACTAGTTTTACTGTGGATATAGATACTTTTGTACCTGTTTCCTCCAGCATCTTCACAAGGTCCTTTGCTGTTGTTCTGGGATTGATTTGCACTTATCGCACTACAGTCCGTTCATCTCTAAGAGGCAGAACGCGTCTCCTTCCTGAGCGGTATGGCGGCTGCGTGGTCCCATGGTGCTTATACTTATGTACTAATGTTTGTTCAGGTGAACGTGGTACCTTCAGGTGTTTGGAAATTGCTTTCAAGGACGAACCAGACTTGTGGAGGTCTACAATTTTTTTCTGAGGTGTTGGCTGATTTCTTTTGATTTTCCCATATTTTGATTTGTCAAACATTTTTTTCCCGTTGCTTGACATCATGTGAAAATCAAAATAGGCACTCGGTTTGAAGGTAGGCCTTGAAATACATCCACAGGTACACCTCCAATTGACTCAAATGATGTTAATTAGCCTATCAGAAGCCATGACATAATTTTCTGTTATTTTCCAAGCTGTTTAAAGGCACATTCAACTTAGTGTATGTAAACTTCTGACCCACTGGAATTGTGATACAGTGAATTATAAGTGAAATAATCTGTCTGTAAACAATGTTAAATTACTTGTTTCATGCACAAAGCAGATGTCCAAACCGATTTGCCAAAACTATAGATTGTTAACAAGACATTTGTGGAGTGGTTGAAAAACGTGTTTTTATGACTCCATCCTAAGTGTATGTAATCTTCAAACTTCAACTGTACATATCTATTCTACAGTATAACTGCATCTATACTACAGTATTACTGTATCTATTCTACATGTAAACTTCCGACTTCAACTGTATACACAGTACCAGTCAAAAGTTTAGACACACCTACTCATTCAATGGGTTTTCTTTATTTGTACAATTTTCTAGATTGTAGAATAATAGTGAAGACATCAAAACTAGGAAATAACACACATGGAATCATGTAGTAAGTTAAATAAATCAAACTATATTTTATATTTGAGATGCTTCAAAGTTGCCACCCTTTGCCTTTGACAGCTTTGCATACTCAACCAGCTTCATGAGGTAGTCACCCGGAATGAATTTCAATTAACTAATTAAGATGTGTTGTGACAAGGTAGGGGTGGTATAAAGACGATAGCCCTATTTGGTGAAAGACCACGTCCATATTATGGCAAAAATCGCTCAAATAAGCAAAGAAAAACAACAGTCCATCATTACTTTAAGGCATGAAGGTCAGTCAATGTGGAACATTTCAAGACGTTTTCAAGTTTCTTCAAGTGCAGTCGCAAAAACCATCAAGCTCTATGATGAAACTGGCTCTCATGAGGACCGCCACAGGAAAGGAAGACCCAGAGTTACTTCTGCTGCATAGGATAAGTTCATTAGAGTTAACTGCACCTCAGAAATTGTAGCCCAAATAAATGTTTTACAGAGTTCAAGTAACAAGAAACATCTCAACAAAGCAAAGAAACCACTACTAAAGGATATGAAATGGGTAAAACAGTAGGGAAACATTCTTAAAGTGACCCTTTTTCCATGTACATTCTGCAAGATTGAGTAACCGGATGGTAGCCGGTCAGTGACAGTGACTAAATTCAGGTGCAGGGTATTGGGTGGAGGCCGGCAAATGATGGCTATTTAACAGTCTGATGGCCTTGAGATAGAAGCTGTTTTTCAGTCTCTCGGTCCCAGCTTTGATGCACCTGTACTGACCTCGCCTTCTGGATGATAGTGGGGGTGAACAGGCCGTGACACGGGTGGTTGATGTCCTTGATGATCTCTTTTGTCATTCCATTCCAAAGACATACGGGATACATTATATGTATATGTGTTATACATGTCATTCAGATGACACCCTTCACCCAATGGCTGAGAGGCAATGACAGTTTGTTTAGATGCTTAAAACGTCAATGTACCACATAATATCTCGGTCAGTTCTGCGTGCCGTAGTCGTATGTTGTATAGGAGTCAGTAATGGAATTGTCACGCCCTGGCCATAGAGAGGTTTTTATTCTCTATTTTGGTTAGGCCAGGGTGTGATTAGGGTGGGCATTCTAGTTTCTTTACTTTTACGTTTTCTATTTCTTTGTTTTTTGGCCGAGTGTTGTTCCCAATCAGAGGCAGCTGTCCATCGTTGTCTCTGATTGGGAATCATACTTAGGCAGTCCTTTTTCCCTCTTTCATTTGTGGGAACTTATTTCTTGCATTGGTTGTTATTTTGCCCTGCAGAACGTCACGTTCGCATTCTGTTTTGTTGTTGTCGGTGTTCATTAAAGAAATAAATAGAATGAACACGTACCACGCTGCGATTTGGTCCACTTCTTCCCATGACGATCGTGACAGAAGATCCCACCACAAAAGGACCAAGCAGCGTGTCCAGGAGGAGAAGGGATCCTGGGCACGGGAGAGAAGGGAGTTTAGGACATCGTGAACATGGGAGGAGATCATGGCAGGCGACAAAAGCCTGCCATGGAAAAATGCGGAGGCAGATAGAGAGGAGTACGAGAGGCACGAGGGGGCACACGGGTTGACGAGCGGCTTTGGTCACGGTTCCAGTGCCATGTTTTACGGTTTTACGCACCGTGCCTTCCGTCACAGCCCGGTGCGTGCAGTACATGCTCTCCGTATCTGCTCCGTAAAGAGGGGTACCCAGCCAGGAAGGTTGGTACCGGCTCAGCGCTCCTGGTCTCCAGTGCGCCTCCTCGGACCAGGATATCCTGCGCCGCTCTGCGCAAGCTGTCTCCAGTGCGCCTGCACAGCCCAGTGCGTCCTGTGTCAGCGCCTCGAACGTGCCGGGCTAAAGTGGTGATTCAGCCAAGGGGGGTTGTGCTAGCTCTAAGCTCCATACCTCCAGTGTGCTTTCACAGCCCAGTGCGTCCTGTGCTGGTGCCCCGCACTTGCTGGTTTGAAGTGGGTATCCAGCCAGGACGGGTTGTGCCTGCTCCACGAACCAGGCCTCCAGTGTGTCTCTCCAGCCCGGTAAGTCCTGTACCTGCTCCACGAACCAGGCCTCCAGTGTGTCTCTCCAGCCCGGTAAGTCCTGTACCTGCTCCACGAACCAGGCCTCCAGTGTGTCTCTCCAGCCCGGTAAGTCCTGTACCTGCTCCACGAACCAGGCCTCCAGTGTGTCTCTCCAGCCCGGTAAGTCCCGTACCTGCTCCACGAACCAGGCCTCCAGTGTGTCTCTCCAGCCCAGTAAGTCCTGTGCCTGCTCCATGAACCAGGCCTCCAGTCCGGACCCTCCAGTGATGGTCCCCAGTCCGGAGCCTCCAGCGACGGTTCCCAGCCCGGAGCCTCCGGCGATTGTCTGCGGCCCGGTTCCTCCAGTGAAGGTCCATGCACCAGGGCTGCCACCAAAGCGGATCTGCGGGGCGAAGTGGATTCTACGTCCCGCACCGGAGCCGCTGCCGTGAAGGGATGCCCACCCAGACCCTCCTCTTTAGAGTCAGATTTTGCCAGACACCTAGGTATTTGTAGTTGTCCACATATTCTAAGTCAGAATCGTCCAGAGTAGTGATGCTTGACGGGCGGGCAGCGATCGATTGAAAAGCATGCATTTATTTTTACTTGCATTTAAGAGCAGTTGGAGGCCATGTAAGGAGAGTTGTATGGCATTGAAGCTCGTCTGGAGGTTTGTTAACATAGTGTCCAAAGAAGGGCCAGAAGTATACAGAATGGTGTCGTCTGCGTAGAGGTGGATCAGAGAATCACCAGCAGCAAGAGCGACGTCATTGATATATACAGAGAAAAGAGTCGGCCGGAGAATTTAACCCTGTGGCACCCCCACAGAGACTGCCAGAGGTCCTGACAACAGGCCCTCTGATTTGACACACTGAACTCTGTCTGAGAAGTAGTTGGTGAACCAGTCATTTGAGAAACCAAGGCTGTTGAGTTTGCCGATACTATTTTTTTTATTTGACCTTTATTTAACTTGGCAAGTCAGTTAAGAACACATTCTTATTTTCAGTGACGGCCTGGGAACAGTGGGTTAACTGCCTTGAATAAGATAGAATGTGATGATTGACGGAGTCAAAAGCCTTGGCCAGGACAATGAATACAGCTGTACAGTATTGTCTCTTATCGATAGCAGTTATGATATCGTTTAGGACCTTAAGCGTGGCTGAGGTACACCCATGACCAGCTCGGAAACCAGATTGCATAACAGTGAAGGTACGGTGGGATTCGAAATGGTCGGTGATCTGTTTGTTAACTTGGCTTTCGAAGACCTTAGAAAGTTCCGTAGCAGTTTGGGTCTAGAACGTCTCCCCCTTTGAAGGGGGATGACCGCGGCAGCTTTCCAATCTTTTGGAATTAGACGATATGAAAGAGAGGTTGAACAGGCTAGTAATAGGGGTTGCAACAATATTGGCGGATCATTTTAGAAAGAGAGGGTCCAGATTGTCTAGCCCGGCTGATTTGTAGGGCTCCAGATTTTGCAGCTCTTTCAGAACATCAGCTATCTAGATTTGTATGAAGGATAAATGGGGGAGGCATGGTTGAGTTGCTGTGGGGGGTGCAGGGCTGTTGACCGGGGTAGGGGTAGCCAGCTGGAAAGTATGGCCAGCCGTAGGAAAATGCTTATTGAAATTCTCAATTATCGTGGATTTATCGGTTGTGACAGTGTTTCCTAGCCTCAGGGCAGTGGGTAGCTGGGAGGAGGTGCTCTTATTCTCCATGGACTTTACAGTGTCTCAGAACTTTTTGGAGTTTGTGTTACAGGATGCAAATTTCCGTTTGAAAAAGCTAGCCTTTGCTTTCCTAACTGCCTGTCTATATTGGTTCCTAACTTCCCTGAAAAGTTGTATATCGCGAGGGCAATTCCATGCTAATGCAGGATGCCACAAGATGTGTTTTGTGCTGTCAGGTCTGGAGTGA